>NC_056728.1:1102602185-1102624685 GCF_019279795.1 Protopterus annectens | reverse complement strand
AAGTTTAAACATTTAAGCAACAATGCATACATTTTAGTCTAGTAAAAAATACAGCTAAAAAAAAACAGATGAAAAACAAATAGTCCTAACTATATATTAAGAAAGGTTGTATAAACATAATTGTTGAAGAAATTGTTTGTACTTTTTTTTTTTTTTTTTTTTTGAACAGTACAGTAATTAAGTAATTTGTGATAGCAGAGAAAGATAGGGATAAGGGAATATAGATAAAGATAGGGATTCATGAAGGAATAAAAGAAACAATGAATATATAGCTTCATCACCCAACACCTCCCTTTGTTCTGGAACAGACTCACCCTGCACGTCAAGCAATGCGACTCTTATCAGCCTTCAAATGTAGTTTATACAGCTGGATGGGTGCCCTTAAATCTGCATCTGAGATTACATTTGCTGCCCTCCTTACAATAGCCTGCAGGTTAATGAAAGAAGGGTGCACATGGCAACTGGACAAACCTGCCTTGTGAATCCAATGATCTTAAATACTGACATACATGGTAACCTTTAGTTATTTTTATGTTGCTATAGTTCTTTATGTAACAACTTCTAGCTTAAATTAAAAATGTAAGAATTTTGCTAACGTGCTAGGAACTCATTATTTCAAACTTAGACTTATTGGACTAAGGTGGCTTACCCAAAATGGAAAGAAGAAAAGAAGGGTCAGCTGTGAAAAATAAAAATACTGTCCTTTGAAAGTTTCAAATGAAAGTGCTTGATAATTCAATGGGTGATTCAGGCATTAGATACTCAGACAAAAATTGGAAAAAAAAATGTTTGCCTTATTTTTTTAATGTTGTTTTTAAGTTACTAAACATGTTTGTCTCATTTCATGAATTATATGCGCCATTAATAATCAATGATCTCAATTTAGTGACTGCACCTTTGAGTGACGATGTACATCTCTCATCGTAGTTGAGCTCAATAATGCACATCAAGACACTACAATACGCATGAGGTTGGCTCACCAGTCACTATCTGTTTCTCCTGTGATTGTTGAACTTGGGAATTATTGCACAACCAAACTGCACACGAATGTGGTTAAATATGGAATGTAAACATTTAGTAAATGAGAGATTTCAAAAGCAAAGCAAGTGAACTTTTAGGGTGTTTTCAAATGGGAAGCCAGTTATCATGGCTGGTGATTTGGGAATAATTAAAGAAAACTTTTTACAACGTATAACAGATGATTCTGGACCAAAATGTTCTTTCTTGTCTAGTCATGAAAAAAGAAGTTATGTACTCACCATAACGCCCCATCTGTGTTGTCAATCTTTGTTCATTCTTGACAGATGAGAAACAGTTCCAATCCTCGGAACTGGCTTGGCCATTATACAGCTCACGCCAGTCAAAAACTCTCGAGCCAAGTGTCTACTCACAATGCCCCTGTGTTCATTACCTCAGATCGAGTTTGCAAAATTGCAGCAAGATGAAGTATCTAATATAATACTAGTACAACTGCTACTGTTAAGAATAATAGAGAGGAAGCCATGTCTAAGGTAAAAACCTTAGCAGAAGCCCAGGACAAGGATACGCTTTTCCAGGATATCTGAAAGGAGGAGGTAAGAAGGAAAGGATGTCAAGAATGAACAAAAATCGACAACACAGATGGAATGTTATGGTGAGTACATAACATTTTTTTATCTCATGTTGTTAATCTTGTTTATTCTTGACAGATGGGACAGAGTTACCCAGCTACCTAAACCCAGGGTGGCCTTATGGAAGGATATTCCTGAGAACTATAGAGCCAAATGATGCTCTTCCCCTGGAGACCATATCCAATTTCTAATGAGTGATAAAGGTATGAAGCGTTGCCCAAGTGGCTGCAGCACATATTTCATCCAGAGAAGCCTTGGAGTGTGTCCTTAGAGGGGTGGGTCATTTACGATTGTTATGATCATAAATAAAGGTGACGCAATCTCTTAGCTATTTCGACAGGGTCACCTTGGAAACTAGTTTACCAGTCCTTAGTCCCGAAAAGGAAACAAACAGTTGGTCTGAAGATCTACCATCCTTAGTCCATTCTAGATAAAATCTCAGCTGTCTGTGAATGTCTAGTGAATGTCTAGCATATGTAGATAGTATTTGCCCTTGTTAGAGAAATTTGGAAAGAAAACTGGTAAATGAATGGACTGACTGATGTTTGATTCAGAGACCACCTTAGGAAGAAAGGAAGGATTAGTTCTCAAGGACACTCTATCCTTATGGAAGAGGATATGTAGCGGTTTTGCAAAAGTGCCTGTATTTCTGAAATCCTTCTGGTGGAGGAAATGGCAACTAGAAAAAGGGTTTTCCAGAAGAGGAGTTTGAGTTGACAAGTGGCTCCTGGCTCAAAGGGAGGTAATACCAAATGTTGCAAAATGAAAGTAAGATCCCACTGTGTAATGGATCCTTGAATGGGGGTTTTATATGAAGGAGTCCTTTAAGAAAACTTTTTACATAAACGACGGGAGATTAGAGAGTGGTTACCATAACCACTGTGAAAATTAGAGATAGCTGCTAGAGTAACTGTGACGGTAGAGGCAGCCATTCCTTGATTAAAAAGATCTGCCAAAAATTCTAAGATTTTTTTCAACAGGAGCTGAAAAGGGATCTAGCTTATTTTCAGAAGCCCAAAGAGAGAATCTTTTCTATATGCTGTCATATAACTACCTGGTGGATGGTCTATGAGAAGCTAGAAAAATTGTTCAGACAGGGGAAGTAATAGTAGATTGACTGTTGATTACTGGACTTGGAGAAACCAAGCCGTGAGCTTGAGGGATTGAAGGTCCGGGTGTAAAAGCCCTTGGGGGTGTGAGAGTAGATCTGGAGCCGGGTCCAGAATCCATGTTCGGTGAACCAAGTGAGGCCATAGGAAGGGAAATCAAACTTGCCTGGGGCAGAACGGTGCAATGAGGATTACTCTGGATCGCAACCTTTTGGCTTTCTTCAGAAAGGGGGGAGTGAGGGGAATTGGAGAGAATGCATAAAGAAGACACAGGGGCAAATCTAGAAGGATATCATCTCTGGGAGACTCTCCCTGCGGAGGGAGTAAGGCAAAGTACATACGGCTTTTGTTGTTTATCAGGGAGGCAAATAGGTTGCAGCAAGGTTCGCCCCATCAGTGAAATATCTGTTTTGCCACTTCGGCATTGAGAGACCACTCGTCAGGCAGTAATATTCATTTGCTCAACTTGTCAGCTATCAAGTTGGAACTTCCGGGATGTGTGTTGCTACAAGAAAGAGGTTGGAAGATATCACCCACTGCCAAACTCTGACAGCTTCACAACAGAGGGAGTAGGATTTGGTTTCTCCTTGCTTGTTAATGTACCAGACTACCAACATGCTGTCCGATTGGATTTCAACTGTTCCTGGAGGAAGAACATTCTGAAAGGCTTACAACACTAAGAGCACTGCTCTCATCTCCAGGGCATTGATGTGCAAGTAGGTCTCTTGGAAAGACCAAGTGCCTTGGATTGTCTTTCCCAAATAATGCCTCCCACCCCATCTGGAAGGTGTCTGTGGTCACTATGGCCTTTGGTTGGGGGGAACAAAGGATTGTCTCATCAGGATCTCTTCTGACTCCATCCACCAAGACAAGTCTTTCTTGGAAGTTTGTGTTATTAAAACTGAGTAACTTATTTTCTGAAGCCTGTGAAGTGGTAGAGAGGCTATGCAGGAGACTGTATCGAGTCGTCCCCCAATGTACTCCAAGTCTTGAGCGGAGGACAGCTGAGATTGTTCGTAGTTTACTGTTATGCTGAGCTGTCTGAATAGATGTGTAACAAAGTCCAAGTTTTGAATCAGCAGATGCCTGGTGGGAGCAGTGAGAAGCCAGTTGTCTAGATAAGGAAACACCCAGAATCCTTATCATCTCACATGGGCCGGGACGACCACCATGCATTTGGTGAACACCCTGTGGGCTGTGGTGCTGGTAATGACGGTCTCCCAGCCAAAAGTGGAGAAACCTTCCTGAGCACTTGTCTATTTTTATGTGATAATATGCATCTTGAAGGTCTATAGGGCACATCCAATTGTCTTCCTCCAGAAAAGGGAAGATAGACTGAAGCATGACCATCCAGAATTTTGTCAGCTGGACAAATTTGTTTAAAAGGCTGAGGTCTAGTATAGACCTCCAATCTCCAGTCTTTTTTGGACACTAAAAAGAATCTTGTGTAGAATCCGGATTTTAGCTGGTCTGGTGGGACTTCTTGGATCACTCTTTTTTTTAAGCAGCCTGTGTATCTCTGGGCAGCTTGATCCATTTGATGGGGTGGAACATCTGGGATTTTCCTTTGAAAGTGGAAAATTACACTGAAGGGGATGCTGTAGCCTCTGGCAATTATCTTCTGCACTCATGAATCTGTTATCTGATGCCAGGCTAACAGGTGCAGAGAAAGTCTTCCCCGACTGCTTCCAGAGGAGCGCTGGCAGGGCTGTCCAGAGAAGGAATCTTTGGACCCCTGGTTTTGCAGGCCACCTCTGCCTCGGGGTCAGCGTCTTCCATCTGAGCTCCCACCTCTGCCTCGAGGGGAACCACTGCCACGTGTGTCATGGAAAGGTCCCTGAGACTTTTTGAACCACATTTTCCCACTCCTCTGATTCCTGGAGAAGGGTCATTGAGGAGTACAAAAAGAAATGCCTATGGCAGACAGGGTCTTACCATCCTTTTCACATCTGGTGAGGGTGTCCTTAACTTTAGGGCCAAACAAGGAAGAACCGTCAAATGGAACGTTGTCAAATGGAACGTTGACAAAGGAAGACTTGAAGGACTCCACAAAGTCACATCACATCCAGGACACATCCAGGCGTGTTGTCTAATGGCAACACTGGAACCCGCTGCCCTGGTCGACCCTTTGACTGCATGGGCAATGAGTTGCATGGACAAGTTAGAAACAGACTCCAGGGAGGCTAGCTGTGAGGCAACCTTATCTTGTACCTTGCTGGACACAGCCCCAGCTAGAGTTTCTGATATTTCCTTAATCAGGTCTTTCTGTAGTCTTGTAAAATGTGCCATAAAATTCAAAGACCTAAGAGTGAAGGTTGATGAAGCACAGATCCACTTTCCAAACCTGTCCATCGTCCTGGACTCCCTGGTAGGAGGATGAACAGAGGGTCTCTCATTGGCTAGTTCGTTTTTAATGGCTGCTGCCACCACCATGGCATCTACTAGGCAAAACCCTTAGCCCAATATTGGTGGTTTTCTGGTGGGGATAATATTTTGTCCGGTCTCTGGGGGATAGGTTCCATGGCATCAGCAGCCTTCCAAGCTCGATGTGTGGTTAGTTTTACCCGGTTGTCAGCAGGTGGGGATACGCAGAAGGCAGATGGCTGAGCACCAAAGCCTTGCAAGTACACATGGTTTCCTCTGAGGATGGGTCTTGGGACTTCCAGTTACCCCTCTGTTTCAAAATCTCTAGGATGTCTGCAAAGGAGACATCCTTAGAGGGTGACCATGGGGAACTCTCCTCTTTAGTGAAATCTATGTCTTCTGTGATGGATTCTTAAGGAGAACCAGATGCTTCCTCTTGCAAGTCCTTTCTTGGGGTGGGTCCTCAATGAGAATCTCTGGGGAGGACTCCAAAGAAGAAGGACCCTGTACATGGGTAACTTGAAGCTTCGATACTCGCTGTCCTGTTGTAGAGGTAGGTGCCGATTCTGGACCAGAAGAATGGGAAACCTGGCACTCCGATGCGGGTGGAACCAGTTGGGAGCCTGTAGCAGCTAAGGCCCATTCCATAACCCGAAAGGCGGCTCCCCTGAAGAGGAGTGGGAGCTCGGAATCAAGGAGAAGGGAAATACAATCATTTATAAGTATGAAAGAAGAAAATGATAGAACAGGAAGGAGTTTAAGGTGAAAGATTTAACTTTCTCACTAAAAGTAGAAAAATAAGGCAACACTTATCTGAGAGAAGGCTGACGCGTCTTGCTGACAGAGTGAAAAACGAGATCTGTGGTAATGAACACAGGGGCACTGTGGATAGAGACTTGGCTCACAAGTTTTTGGCTGGTGCGAGTTGTATAACAGCCGAGCCACTTCCGAGGATCGGAATCAATTCCCATCTGTCAAGAATAAATGAACACTGACTACATCAGATGCTATTTTTGCTTAACAAAAATCAGCTATGGCTGAGTTACTTCAATTAAGAGGTGAATACAGATACAAATGTTATATGATCTCAGAATGTAAGGGGCTTCTCAAGTCCCTCAATGGGAAAGGTAGATGTCACCCAGTCTAGGATGTTGAGGAGTAACCTAACAAAGAAGCAGGTAGCAGAACTGACTTCAGATGTTTGGAATCTTAACCTTATTCGCACAGTCAAGGAGTAAATCACACTCATTCGGTAAATGTGGGCTGCAAGGTATCAGGCTCTCTTAGAAGTCAGAGTGTCGGAAATGGGTGATAATTACTCATAAAGATTTAATAGTAATACAGCTAAACATTTCCTCTTTAGTAACAGCTGAAATATTTACACTGGAATGATTGTTTAACTTGTAAGTAGGCCAAACAGGGAGATAAATGGTGGAGTCAAGTTACACTTACTGAATTCATGACTTTTTAAGGCAGCGTATTCTTTTAAACAGTTTTACTCAATC
Source organism: Protopterus annectens (assembly GCF_019279795.1). Taxonomy (NCBI): domain Eukaryota; kingdom Metazoa; phylum Chordata; order Ceratodontiformes; family Protopteridae; genus Protopterus; species Protopterus annectens. Next base: position 1,102,618,097 of record NC_056728.1, on the reverse strand, counting down.
AGCTATAGAAGTCATACGTAAGCTTATAACAAATTATTTCAGTGATGGCAGTGCTGCAGTATACAGTAGTACGTACTTTGATAAAAAGTAATCAGTCAGTAATTCTCTATGCAAAGACACTTGTTTGTATATGTTTTGTGTTCCTAGAACTTGTTTATTTCTGAAGTCGGCCTTGTGCTGAACATCTATACTCAAGATAGCACTGAGGTTAGCTTCATATACATTAACTCACTTCACGGCTAATGTCTGTTAAGTGTTTTTTCCCCTTACCTGGTGGAAAATATCAACTACACTCATGAAGAACACTTAATCTTAGAAGAGTGCATTCAATACCTGCCTAAGGCTATAGCATATCAGAATGTCTTTGTTTCTGCCTATATATATATATATATATATATATATGGGTCTACGTCATATGACTGAAATTTCATTTGAATTTCATTTGACCGAGACCAAAATACCTAATTTTCAAAATATTGAAAACTCACTTGACTGAAACTCATAATACTGAAACTTGTAATGCTACATTTCCAAATACTAACTTGTAAACCATAGACATGCACACTTACATCACCAATTACTAGCTCTTTCCAAAAATTAAAAACTACTTACGTACTCTCTTAACAGAAATCGGATAATATAAAACCAAACTAGGTGGGTGGCTGTGCCCCCACACCCCCTAACTATAAATTCTAACTCCAGGATCACACTACTGTGGGGAAAAGGGCATATACCTTTTACTTATCTTACAGTAGTCTACATGCTGCCACTACTGCTGGGAATGCAGAAAACCTCTGCCACATTACTTGAGATGTTGTTGTCTTTTGGCTTTTCCCGGTTAGGGGTCGCCACAGTGGAACTCTGGTCTGCTAATGATTGGCAGTAGATTTTCATGAACGCCGAGGTGCCAGCTCGACGTTCAACCTTCAACGAAAGCAAGCCCATTTATGTATGTCTTTCGAACACCCACCCAACTGTGGGGAGGACATGCAGACTCCACATAGAAGGCACTCCCGGCACTCCAGCCGAGAAGAACCTCTTGCTGTGAGGCAACAATGCTACTGCTGCACCACCGCGGAAGTCATTACTTGAGATACTTCCCATAAAAACTGAAAACAGACATACCCACTTATAGAAACCCTACTTTCAACATGACTATCAGTATTCTGACAATCAGCACTATAAGTTACAGTAATTCTTTTTATCACAAGTAAGTCAGAGGAGAAGGGAAACCCACATCATGAATATGACTTACAATTAAGTATAATGAGATTCAGTCAAATGACTTTTCAGTATTTTGAAAATTCGGTATTATGGTCTCGGTCAAATGAAATTCAGTCAAATGAAATTTCAGTCATGTGAAGTAGATATATATATATATATATATATATATATATATATATATATATATATACAGATACAGCTTAATTTCTTAAATCCACAGCAAGCTGATTGAAGCTGGGTGATCCTCTTCCAAATTCCCACCCCTATTCGAAGGATGATGCCTGCAAGTACTTAGAATAGTCCCTGTTAATAGGAAAAGTTCTCATGATTACCCTTTTCAAGAAATAAATCAGTTTTATTTACATGTTTCAAAGCATGTGAATGGTTAAAGTCAGCCATAAAATCACCACTGCATACATGCTGTAATCTGTTTCAGCTGTCAGGGTGTATCCCAGAGAGCAAATGGAGTACGGCAGAGAATCAGTCTAGAAAGGGATATCGGATATCAGTCCATTGCAATCTCTGTCTTTGTCCACACACACACACACACACACACACACACACACACACACACACACACACACACACACATACATATACACACACACACACACACACACACACACACACACACACACACACACACACACACACACACACACACACACACACACACACAGATCTAAAGGCAGTTTATAGGATCACCAGTTTACCTAATCCTATTTCTTTAAGATGTGGGGAAAAAAAGCACTAAGCAAAACCCCACATAGATAAAGTATGGACAATCAAACTCTGCAGAGAACCAAGAAGAGAGCCAAAAGTCAAGAAGCAGAAACACCTGTATGCCATTCTTGAACAAACTCTTCCTTAGAAAAAATACATGAAATTCAATATAAATACTTTATTAAAGCAAATGTGAACCTTTCCTGAAAATTTGCTAACATTAGGTTCATAAGCATTTACTAGGCAAGCAGTCTAACTGAGCATTAACAAGTCTAGCCCAAATTCCCAATTTCCCCAAAACACTGTTTGGTTAGGTGACCTGCTCAAGGTCACACAGCAGATAAAGACTGTACCACAGGAAGCAGGTCATTAACAGCTCACAGCCTTAATCCTCTATGCTAACTGCTAGTAGTACAAGTACCTATTCTAAAAGTATGTTCATTACATCTCACCGTAAGGAATTTTTGTCTTAATCCTTTACTACTAACCATTTTTCTGAAGTCCGTGCCCCAGTTACTGGCAATTTTTGTTGCATTTTTAATGTGAAACACTATGAAGCAGTATAATACGACTGCCAATTTGCAGAATCGTAACACTATGTTTTCACATTCTTTCAGATCATTGCTTGAAAAATGTCAATGAAAAGTGTGGAATTTTCAAGTGTGGCACTCTAAGCCATCATGAGGTTCCTATTCCTGCAGAAGAAACTTCCAAAGGAAATCCATGAATGTATAATGCAAACATTGAGTGACAAGTGCCCTTCTTACTCAACTGTGGTGTGCAAACTTTCAGCGTGGAGATTTCAAGACCAAAGATGTGGCAAGATCTGGGAGGCTTCAAACAGTGTTGATCATGTCCACTGCCTGATTTTGGAAGATCAGCGAATATTGACTACAATAATTGCTGAAACACTACAGATATCCTGGGAACATGATGGGCTTATAATCCATAAGCAGCTGGGTATGCAGAAGCTGTCAGCCAAGTGGGTGCCCAAATGTTTGAATGTCGTCAATGAAACAGTTACACCACTATGATTCTGAGACAAAACAACAGTTCATGCAATGGTAGCACTCAGGTTCACCAAGGCCAAAGAAGTTCAAGACCCAAAAGTCAACAGGAAATGTCAAGGTCACAGTGTTTTTGGATCAGGAAGGTGTTGTAATGACTGACTATCTTCCATGGGGCCAAACAGTTAATATCACAACACTGCTGTAACTTGCTGTGCTGATTAAAGGAGGCAGTGAAAGAAAAAAGGAGAGAGAAACTGCAGAAAGGAGTTCTCTTTTTGCAAGACAATGCACCTGTTCCTAAGGCTGGCAAAACAATGAATGTCTTGACGAAAATGGGGTTTGAATGCATACGCCATCAACCCTACTCACCAGATCTTGCTCTATCTGACTATTTCTCATTTCCAACCTTAAAAAGAGTTTGAAAGGGTGGCAATATTTGAGTAATTCAGAGGTGACTGCAGTAGAAGTGTAGTATTTCAGTGACCAGACTTCAGACTTTTTAATGGTAGGGTTACAGAAACTTCAGATGTGATGTGCCAAGTGCCAAGTGCCAGTGTGATGTGCCAAATTCCACACTTTTCATTGACATTTTTCAAGCAATGATCTGAAAGAATGTGAAAACATAGTGTTACGATTCTGCAAATTGGCAGTCGTATTATAGTGCTTCATAGTGTGATCCAATGCCTGTCAGCTTGGGATGATATGCTCGACAAGCCACGATGCTTCGCTAGGGACGGCTTGCACCTGTCACCCCTGGGCTTTCGGATATTGGCAAAGGCTCTTGCTACCCCCATAGTGTCTTTTTTAGGCAAGGCTCAAAAGACAAACCCACCTCCATAGGTAACACAAGGGATAAGAAACTAAGAGTAATGCTACTCAACGCCAGAAGTCTAAACCTCAAGATGCACGCACTCGAAACTCTCCTTAGCATGGAGAACATCGATATCTGTACAGTAACAGAAACCTGGTTCAGGGCTCCCGAGAGCACCCCAGCACTACCAGGTTATACCTCATACCATGCTTTTCGGCCCCAAAACTTGTACAGAACCACAAAAGGAGGGAGTATCGATATTCATTAAAGATACCCACACCTCCAGGTTGGTGGCAAAGCACGAAGCATCAGAGACTATCCATGTGCAACTAACAGTGGGTAAAACTGCCTTCCAGTTTATAGCCTGCTACAGACCACCCTCCCAAACCCAGGAACCCCACTCGGCCTTCCTGAGAACACTGGAAAATATGAAGGTCTCTCCAAACACCATTATATTGGGAAACTTCAACTACCCAAACATAGACTGGGAGCATTACTCTAGCTCCAACACCCTAGCCCAAAGGTTCCTAGAATTTATAAACTCAAATGCTATGGAACAACTTGTTACCACTCCCACAAGAGGGAAAATATACTGGACCTGATCATCACCAACATGGGGACTCTATGCTCCAGACCAGAAGTGTATCCCTCACTGGTAAGATCAGGCCATAAACTAATCTCACTGGATATTCACATCCCGACCCCACCCCCTGCCCAGAAAACCACAGTGAAAAACTTCTCTAAAGCAAATTTTACACTCCTCAAAACTGAGGTGGAATCCTTCAAAGCCCCCGGGCCTGTGGAAAATACGGCCCAGACCACAGAATCCTTTATAAACGCATTCTATGAACACCTTCAGGAATGCATGGATCATGCGATCCCAAATAAAACCAAGACCCAATCCTCCAAAGGCAGGCGTCCTGTCTGGTGGACCCCAGCCATAAACAAACTATACAATAGAAGGAGGAAGCTACTAAATGATAAAGCAAAATCCCAAAAGGAAGGCATCACTGATCAGTATTAGCAAAAACTACGGGCACATATAAAATTGTCTAAGGCCAGCTTGAGAGAAAAATTGCACAGGACACTAAGGATAATCACAAGGCTTTCTTTAGTTATGTTAGGAACCTGGGTGGTAATTCCCAGATATGCTCAGAATTAGTCCAAAATGACAAAAAATACACCGAACCCACAGACATTGCCAACATCCTAGCTGACAGGTTCAGCGCAAACTTCTCCCCCCTCTCCCCACCAAAAGGGCAAATATCTATCCCAGCAGAGTGCTGCCCCCCTGACATCTTAGATGCTCAGGTAAGAGCCGCCCTCTCCAAAGCAAAAAACACAGCATCATTGGGACCAGATGGTGTCCCGGGCTGCGTCCTACATGAACTCAAAGAAGAGCTAAACCCAAACATAAAACTACTGTTCAATCTCAGTCTTACTACAGGATATGTGCCCAAAGAGTGGCGTACAGCAACAGTGGTCCCTCTCCATAAAGGTGGTGCCTCAACGGATCCTGGAAACTATCGCCCCATAAGCCTGACTAGCTTGGTCTGCAAAGCTATGGAAAGGATCATCATAAACCTCATAAATAAAGATATTGGGGACCTACAAACACTGGATCCTACCCAGTTTGGCTTTGTTAAGGGCAGATCCTGCCTCTTAAACCTGGTTGATTTCTTTGAAACAGTCACCAAGGCCATTGACGAGGGGAAGGTGGTCCGCACAGCCTACCTGGACCTCGCAAAAGCCTTCGATACAATACCCCACTCGGGCATTATAGACAAGCTCACCAGCTTAAATATAAACCCCTATGTCACTAGATGGATTGCAAACTGGCTCAAGGACAGAACCCACATGGTTAGAATTGCTGGAGCCATGTCAGACTCCAAACCAGTTACAAGTGGTGTCCCACAAGGCTCAGTCCTGGGACCTCTCTTGTTCGGTATATATTTCTTGGAGGTACAGGCCAACACGGAAGGACTGTGGCTGACCAAGTTCGCAGATGACTGCAAACTGGGCGCCATAATCGACTCTCCAGCCGACACAAGCATCCTCCAAAAGGGCCTCATAGAAACAGACAACTGGTGCCAGAGCCATGGCCTCAAGCTAAATGCCAAAAGTGTATAGTCATCCCCTTTGGCAAAAACAAAGTGCCCACAAATTACCACATAGGTGGAAATCCATTAAGTACAGAAGAAGTAATTAGGGACCTGGGGACCCAAGTTGATAGTAATCTCTCATTTGACAACCACGTGGCCAAAGTGGTTAGAAAAACATTTTATATAGCCCACCTAATCATGAAGGGATTCACATCTAGATCAGGGAGGTCATCGTGCCTCTTTACTCATCCCTCATCAGGCCCATAATTGAGTACAATGCCCTTTTGGGATGTACCTTACCAGACACCTGCAGCAACTGGAAAGACCCCAAAAGTACCTCACCAAGAGGATCAAAGGGCTCAAACAGATGCCATATGCTGCCCGGTTAAAGAAACTCCAGCTCTACTCAGTGGCATACCGCCTGTTCAGAGGCGATCTGTGCCTGGCGTATAAAGCCATGTCCAACCCGGAATTAATGGACATGCTGCACCTCAGAAAATCCAAATCCCATCGAGCTACGCGCTCGAGAGACTTGAACCTCAGCACTGAAATAAATAGGACATGCTGGAGGGACAGATTCATAACCCAGAGGCTCCCTTCACTCTGGAATAAAATCCCAGTCCAGGTTAGGCAGAGTCTCTCACTGACTCTCTTCAAGAGGAATCTTGATGAGTGGATGGGAGATCGTAGGTTTACCCCGGGTATCACTTCTGTGTCACTGTTAGACAGAGGCACAGTATACTAACCTCGAAAAAGGGCATAGCAAAATAAATTTAAAATGGGTGGCGAAAGCCAAACACATTCTGGCTAGGCTTATAAATGCCCTAGGGTAGATAGCCTAGTATGAACCTATGAACCTATGAACCTAAGTGTGTTGAACTTCGGGGTGGATATGTTGAATAAATATCATTCCATTCTAGGTAGGGCTTAGAACTTTTCAGCACCCCCTCATATAAGATGAAATAACCCTCTTTTTAGCTACAGAGGCAAAATAATGCTCAGAATTTAGAAAGTCGGTTGGGTTTAGAACTTTTCAGCAATCTCTGGTATCAAGTGACTTCAGCATATTTAGAGAGAGATTACCCACACTTGTAGCCTTGCTGTTGTGGATTTGTTTAATTAACAAATTCCATTTCCACCATCTGTTTCTAGCACTGTCTACTCGGAGAGGGGATAACTCACTGGATACAGGAGTTCCTCAAAGTACTCCTTTCACCTTTTACCAGTGTTCCTAGATAAGGTTAATATTTCTCTGCCCTTGCTGAGAACATAGGCAGTATCGTTCCTCCCCCTTGAGTCACTACATGCTTTGTCAGAATCTCTTTCAGACATCCAAAAATCATTTTTCAATAGCCTTTTGAAACTCCTTTGACATCTAAGCCTTCATTTCAGTAACTACTGCAACTGCTGCCTTCCTGGCTTGTCAGTACCCATCAGTCAAATTCAGGAACTCCCTCCCCTTCCTTACAAGGAAAGGAAAGCCCCTTTGTAAATTATGACAGCTTTCCTAACTACTGGTGTCCACCAGTAGCTTCTAGGCTTACAGCCATGGCAGAGATAATTCTAAGTCTTACTAATTTTTTTAATTAGCTTAGAGACCAAAACAATATGACTATTCTATTCACTTTTGGGATGATTCTAATATTCCTATTTTAAGAATGGTCTTACTTCTTAACTGCTTGGCATTAGGACTCTGGTATATGCTACGGTTTCAAATATACTTTTATACCAGGCATGCTTTTTTGTGTTATGCTGAATGAAATGGGTTCTTCTGGACAGCTCTAAAAGTATGTCCTTTACTGCTTGTTTCTGGGACACTGATAATGTTTCTCCTACTTTGACCTCAGAACATGGCTTGTGGAAACCTTAACTTATGCAAAAATACCTACTACGATAACCTTAGCTTCTATCCAAGATTTCGGCACATTTATATGGTATCACTGTTGTGGCTTACTTTTCCATAATTGTCTCAGATTACAGTTGACTTCATAAGCATCCTCTAGAATTTCAAAAGTTCCTTGGCAATTTGCAAGGAATTTTTTGTACTATTTCAAAAGGTCATTGAAAATTTGCAACAAATGTATTTTAAGCAGCTAACATAAGACTTTTATGTGTTGACCTGCATTCCCTGAAACAAGCATTTTTATATACGCCTTCTCTTCTGTCTCTTGGGTTCTCTTCATATGTTCTGTTATTATAGACATTACAGTTCTTACCTTATCCTTCAAGAATGAAAAAAGTTTCTATCACAGTTTTAAAGTGGGTATTTTTTTCCCTCACATATGTCTTTCACTACATCTAGCAAGCTTCAGAGATGTCTGCCATACAGTAGTTCAAATGATCAGTGGTTTATAAAGGGATGGCACAGTGGTGCAGTTGTAGTGTTGTCACCTCACAGCAAGAGGTTCTCCAGTTCGATTCTCGGCTGGGGTGCCTTCTGTGCGCAGTCTGTATGTCCTCCCTACATTTGTGTGGGTTTCCTCCGGGTGCTCCAGTTTCCACCTACATTACAAAGACATGCGTTTGGAGCATTTCTCCCCGTGTGGCCGCTGAAAATTGGCTCGTTCCAAGTTGGACTTTCCCAGTTAACAAATGTTAAATAAATAAAATGATGTGACTCTTATTAAGGTAAAGAGAAGATATGGAAGCAGCTCCTCTCAATTTCTTCCATCCACGTCTGCAGCACTTTATAATATAGTATTTAAAGTTTTATTAAAGCACTCAGTTTAGTCCATCTGTCTGAGGGTAGTGCAAAGATGACCTCAGTTGATTCACTTGTAAAAAATAAAATGGCAAAGCCCATGGATTACTCTACACATAAATGGGATGCCTTGGTTAATAAGAATTTCTTGGGGAATTCTTATCCTAGAGAAAAAAAATAGCACTACTTCTTTTGCTATGGACTATGCATTGACTGATCTTAGGGATATAGTCTTAAAAAATTTGTTGCATAATCGGCAATTACATGGCTATATTGGCAGCTCTTACTCAGCTTTACAACTGGACCCACAATGTCCATTGCTATGCATTCAAATTGGATATCTATGAAGGGAAAGGATACGAAAGGATTCTTAAACCCAGGTTTGTATACTGTCCTTCAACACTCTGAGCAACCCGAACAAAAATTCATGTTGTTCAAAATACCAAGGCAGTAAAATCTAGCTAAAAGCCTGGTCTTTATTTTCTCCTTTATTAAATGATCACCTAATACGTTGTTATGTGCCAACTTCATTATCAGTTATCTAAAAAGTAATGGAACTAGCAACTGGCTCAGTATCTGTTTTCAGTCTTTGGTTACCCTACAGAGTTGGCCATTTCTTAGCTTAAGACATGGGTATGTAGTGAGGGGTGTTCTGTTCCTCTATTCGCTGTCTATTTTATCTATATTTGTTTTAGCCCTACTTAGAGTATTGTACTTTGAGAACATGACATGGCTAATCTGTGGAATGGTCAAGTCAACATTACTCTCACCACCTATTCTAGCATGAAATAGAGGTTGTGGTCTCTGCCACTAGAAATACAGATAGAGGCCTTTCCCCTTTTTGTAATCCATCCTCCATAAAAGGTAAGTGATGAAAAAAACACTGTTTAACCAGTAATGGTAGTTTCCCCTTTATTTTCTTTAGTATTTATTGGGTTTTCTTTGCTGGTACAGTCCTGCTTCTGTTTCTTCCTGTATTTCTGCTTTAGTGTGACAAGCAGAAACTTAACACTTTATTCAAGTTCCCCTTTTGTCTGTTTCTTCAGTATCACTGTCAACTGTTTCTCCCCCTGTGTTTAATCTAGTAGTATCAGTGGCACAAAGTAGCACACGTATCTTTGTTGCTGGAATATTGGAAGGTTGGTGCCACCTAAGGTGGATGTAACAGATCCCGCTGCACTTAATAACACGTTCCCTGGTGCCCTGGCCAAATTTCCCCTTGTCAATATGAATACCACCTCAGGTCTCCCCTGAAAAGAGGACACTGGCCTATTAAGATTAACCTGGTCAACAAAGAGTGAGTAAATAAGAAGTTATGTACTCACCATAACGTTCCATCTGAGTAGGTATCTTCATTTGTCTGCAACCTGTGGGATACGGATCTGATCTCGGATCCGAGCCGGCAACTTCTAACATAGCATAGATCCGAGCTCCTAGCTCCTCCCCCTTACCCATAATCCCCTGCCTGCCCTAACTGACCTCAGATCAAGTTTGCCCCATAGCACAACAGATAACAGGTGTCCCAATGGGAACATATGCTAATAACACAAGAGCGATCCAATCGGTCAGGGGGAAGGGGGGGATGGTTGCAGACAAATGAAGATACCTACTCAGATGGAGCGTTATGGTGAGTACATAACTTCTTAATCTGAAGTAGGAACTTCATTTGTCAGCAACCTGTGGGACAGAGTCCCCAGCTACCTAAGTCTTGGGTGGCCTTCATGGAAGGATATTCCGGAGCACCGCAGAGCCAAAGGACGCTCTACCTCGGGAAACAACATCTATTTTATAATGGCTGATAAAGGTGTGAGATGAAGCCCAAGTGGCTGCGGAACAAATGTCATCCAGTGGAACCCTAGCTTGAAAGGCCGCAGAAGTGGCAACGGCCCTAGTAGAATGAGCACGGACCCCTTGAGGTGCAGGCCTTCCCGAACTCTGATATGCTAACAGAATACAGCTCAAGATCCATCTAGAGAGAGAAACCTTAGAAACTGATTTTCCGAAATTACTTTTGGCAAAGGAGATAAACAACTGATCGGATTGCCTATGACCAGCAGTTCTGTGGATATAAAAACGTAATTGTCTGTGTACGTCCAAGGAATGAAGCTTGTACTCACCTTTGTTATGAAAGTTGGGGAAAAACACTGGGAGATTGATGGATTGATTGATGTTCGCTTCTGAAGATACCTTAGGTTGAAAGGACGGGTTGATTCTGAGGTAAACCCTATCCGGGTGAAAAACCAAATATGGTGGCTTGACACAAAGGGCTTGCAATTCCGATACCCTTTTGGCTGAAGTTATGGCCACCAAAAAGGCTGTCTTCCAAGAGAGAAATTTGAGATCAACCGTGGCAGCCGGTTCGAATGGGGGACCAGTCAAGGCCTGCAAGACTAAGGATAAATCCCATGGAGGTACCACCTCTTTAACTGGAGGCCTAAGGAGGAAGGTACCCTTGAGGAAGGTCTTACACAGTTTGGAAGTGATAATAGGACCAGACTCTTGCCCCACATGGTAGTATGAGATTGCTGCCAGCTGTACCTTGACTGTGGAAGAACTAGCCCCCTGGTGAAAGAGAGAGGTTAGAAAATCTAGAATCGATGATATCGGGGCTGTAAAAGGGTCTAAACGATGGTGTTTTGCCCAAATGGTGAAGCATTTCCACTTACTCCGATAAACCTTCCTGGTGGAAGGCTTGTGAGCTGCTACAAGAATGGCTTTGACCGGTGATGAGATCCCGGAGTCCTTATGAGGAGTGGAACTGGAGCAACCAAGCCGTCAGCTTGAGGTTGACCAGGTTCGAGTCGGAAGACCGAGAGGATGAGAGATGAGATCCGGAATGGGATCCAGAATCCATGGTGGATACACTAGGTGAGACCATAGGTAAGGGAACCACGTCTGACGAGGCCAGAATGGGGCAATGAGGATCATTCTGCTCCCCAGCTGCCTGGCTTTCTGTAACAATTTCAACATCAGGGATAGAGGAGGGTAAGCATAAAGCAGACCGGGAGGCCAAGCATGAACTAGAGAGTCTCTCGGGGACTTCCCCGGAGGGGGGATCAGAGCGAAGTAATCGTTGCATTTCGTGTTTGAAGGAGAGGCAAAAAGATCGCAACAAGGTCGCCCCCATCGGGCAAATACTTGCTCTGCCACTCGGTGGTTGAGAGACCACTCGTAAGGAGTCAGGATAGTACGAATGAGCCTGTCCGCTAAAATGTTGGACCGTCCCGGAATGTGCGTTGCTATGAGAAAGCGGTTGGTGGAAATCGCCCATTCCCACACTCTCATGGCCTCGCGGCAAAGACCTGGTTCCCCCCTGTTTGTTGATGTACCAGACTACCGACATGTTGTCTGTCTGTACCGCAATTGTCCCTACTGGAAGAGAGTTGTGTAGTGCTTGCAACGTCAAAAGCACCGCTCTCATCTCTAGGACGTTGATATGCAAAGAGGTCTCTACGTCGTTCCAAGTGCCTTGGACTGTTCTGCCTGAAAAATGCCCCCCACCCCACCCCAGGCAAGAAGCGTCCATGGTCACTGTGTCGACTGGTGGAGGTAGTGAGAAGGGATGGCCCATGTGGAGGTTGGGAGACTGGAGCCACCACAGGAGCGATTTTCTGCAAACCTTGCTTAAGGAAACGGGGTGAGACAGAGGGTTGCAAGACAGGGACCATTGTACCTGGAGGGTCCACTGTAGAACCCTCATGTTCAACCGGGCCAATGGCAGCAGAGGGATTGCAGCCGCCATAGATCCTAGGGCCCTCAGAATCAATTCCGCCGAAGAAGTTTGCAGTTGAAGAATGGCCTGCACGTGTAACATCAGGTTCCGAAGTCGATCTGGAGTCAAGAACGCAAGCATCTGTCTGGAATCCAGTCTTGCCCCTATAAAATCTAGCATCTGTGTAGGGATGAGAGAGGATTTGGTCATGTTGATGGTTAATCCTAATAGTGGAGCCAGACCGAGAAAATTGTCCCTGCCTGAGCAAAGTAGATGCCTTGTTGGGGCTGTGAGGAGCCAGTCGTCCAGGTATGGAAAGACCTGAATTCCCTGGAGTCTCAGGTGGGCCGCTATTACCGCTAGGACCTTGGTGAACACCCTGGGGGCTGAGGTGAGACCGAAGGGGAGGACCCTGAATTGAAAGTGACTGGCTCCCAGCCGGAAGCGGAGGAACCTCCTGGAACGCCTGTCCACTAGAACGTGATAGTACGCATCCTTGAGGTCTATAGAGCACATCCAGTCGTCCTCCCGCAATAAGGGGAGGACGGATTGCAACGTGACCATTCGGAACTTTTGTTTGGGTACCGCCAGGTTTAGGAAAGAGAGGTCGAGGATGGACCTCAAGTCCCCCGTCTTTTTTGGCACCAGAAAGAACCTGGAGTAAAACCCTGATCCGACTTGATCTGGGGGGACGGGCTGGATGGCTCTTTTTTATAGAAGCTGCTGAATTTCTGCAGCGGCCGCCTTCTTTTGACTGGGTTGGCTATGAAGGGAATTAGGTAACCTCTGCATATAATGCGAAGCACCCAGCGATCTGTTGTTATGGACTCCCATTTTGCCAGGTGCTTGAACGCCCGACTGCCTCCAGAGTGGAGCAGTCGGGAAACCCCTCAGGGGTTCTGCGTGGGCCTCTCAGAGAAAGGTTCTCTGGACCCAAAATTCCTCGGACCCCCTCTGCCTCTGGGGCGGCATCCTCCCTGTCCTCCTCTGCCACGAGAGGACTGGTTGTCCTGAGCAGACTGAGATTGATGCGATTTTCGGAACCACATCTTCTTCTGACCCTTTTGGTTCTTGGAAAAGGACCTCTGGGGCGCAGAGAAGCAGACTCCGACGGCAGACAAGGTCTTCCCGTCTTTCTCGCTCTGGACAAGAGTGTCGCAAACGGTTTTGCCGAACAGTGCAGAACCATCAAAAGGGGCATTCGCGAATGACGCCTTAAAGGGTTCCGAGAAGTCACAGTGACGGAGCCAGGCCTGTCTCCTCATGACAAGCCCGACTCCGCCTGCTCTAGCGGCTCCCTCTGTAGCATGAGACAATAGCCGCATAGAGGTATTAGAGACAGAGCGGAGGGTGGCCATTCGGGAAGAGTACAAATCCTTGTCTCCCTCCGACATGGACCCCGGGGGGGAAGCAGCATATTCCTTAATTAGGTCCCGCTGCATCCTAATAACGTGTGCCATATAGTTCAAGGCCCTCATACAGAAGGTCGCTGAACTGAAGGCCCGCTTCCCAAGATGGTCCATCGCGCGAGACTCCTTGCTCGGAGGATGAACCGTGGGGCTCTCCTGAGCCAACTCTTTCTTAGTGGCTGCAGCCACCAACATGGCATCCACAGGGGGACCTCTGCTCCAATGTGATCTCTCTGCAGGGGGGCTCAAAATTTTGTCTGGGCGCTTGGGGATCGGCTCTACGGTGTCTGGTTCCTTCCAAGCCCTAGAGGATATGAGATCCACCAGGGGGTCGGGTGGAGGGGACACCCAAGAGGTAGATGGTCCTGCCTCGAACGCCTCAAGGAATACGGACTCGTCAGAGGAAGCCTTGGGGGCAGACCACCCACCTCTGATTTTGAGCATTTCCATGATGTCTCCAAAGGAGACATCCTCAGGGGGTGATCTCGGGGAGCTTTCCCCTTCATCCAAGTCCGTATCTTCTGTGAGACTCCCAGGGGAGTCTATGTGCCTCCTTTTGCACTTTGCCTTGTGGGGAATCTCCTCGGGGGGGCTGTCCGAGGAGTCCTCACAGGCTGTAATCTGTTCCACTGGAACTCCTAAAGGCGCTGAGGCAGGCTGCCCGGAGGGCTGGGTGAGGGGAGCCAGGACCAGATGAGAAGGAGTGCAGGAGGGAGCCGAAGCCAGGACTGGAGGCCTGGAAACACTCGACAGTGCCCTCTCCACTGCAGCGAAAGCCGAGGGGGAGCCGCTCTCAGACGGATCCAAGATCCGACTTCCACTAGGATCTGAAGCGGGGATCGGACCCGGCGCCGAGAACGTCGGATCCGAAGGACCAGTGTGCTCCGACCGGGACGGAGCCGAAAGCACACCGAATCCCTCGGATCCGAAGCTCGGCCCACGGCTCCGAGAGGTCGTATCCGACAGACTCGAGGGAATAGTCGGAGCCGACGTGCCCAGCACGGTTGGCTCCGACCTACCCCCGGATCCACCGTGGCTCGGCTCCGAGCCCGGAATGCGGGTCGGAGAAGGAGCTATAGGAGCGAAAAAAGGGGTCGAGCTCCCCCCCAGAGGGGGGGGGAGGCAAGAGCACTCCCATCTGCATCTGGGCCTGGATGAATCTCCTCATCATCCGGTCCATATCCGCATCAGAAATGCTAAAAGTGGACCTCGACGAGGCCACCGAGGCAGACCTGGAGTGTCGCCTCGATGACCTCGACGGGGACCGGATCACCTCCTCCTCGGGTCCCGGGGAGAAACAAGGGGATCGGATCCGAGGAGGAGGAGATCGAGAAGACTTGGACGGGGAAGCCCTCTTGGTGGGCGGGGCCGATGAAGAGTCCTCGGCCCGCCGCTTAAGGTGCTTCTCCCGCCGCTTCTCTTTCCTGGCCTCCCTATCCTCCGGAGCCGAAGCGGGAGGTTGAGTCCCGGTCGGAGGAAGGGAGGCAGGGGTGACCGCTACCGGGGGGGTAGCGGGCACCGAAGCACCGGAGGCCGAAGCAGAGTCTGGGGGTAGAAGGCCCGCCAGAACTAGTTTCGACCTTCGATCCTTGAGTGCCCTGGGGTTGAACGCCATGCAAATCGCACAACCCGAAGAGAGGTGTTCAACCCCAAGGCACCTAACGCACCGAGTGTGGCCATCAGCCGGTGAAAGCTTGTGACCACACTCGGTGCATTTCGAAAAAATTGCCTTAGGGGCCTCCGACATACTGTAGGAAAGCACACTCACTAGGCCCCTAATTCAGTCACACACACACGCTACGACCAGCGGGGGAGGGAGAATTATTCTTAAATAAAACAAGTATGTTATATATATAAAAGGAGAAAGGATACACCTATCACACACACAACCAGTCACTCAGAAGAAAAAATACAAAAAACTTTTTTTCCTCACAAAACGCCAAGAGCTCTGAACCTAGCTGTTGCTTGAAGAGCGGCAAACTTGATCTGAAGTCAGTTAGGGCAGGCTGGGGATTATGGGTAAGGGGGAGGAGCTAGGAGCTCGGATCTATGCTATGTTAGAAGTTGCCGGCTCGGATCCGAGATCGGATCCGTATCCCACAGGTTGCTGACAAATGAAGTTCCTACTTCAGATTAAATATTTGAATCAGTGTGCTCTTAAGTATGAGGCTCTTCCTTTCAGTTTCCACAATGACTTTTTTTCATTATTTTAAAATCTGG